>NW_027141093.1:6662345-6664845 GCF_036365525.1 Heterodontus francisci
CACAGCCCAGACACTGAGACTTATATATATGCACACACATACACCACAGCCCAGACACTTTGACATATATATATGCACACACACACACACACACACACACACACACACACACACACACACACACACACACACACACACACACATACACACACACCACAGCCCAGACACTGAGACTTATATATTTGCACACACACACACACACACACACACACACACACTCACTCCACAGCCCAGACACTGAGACTTATATATATGCGCACAAACACACACGCACACACACCACAGCCCAGACACTGAGACTTATATAAATGCACACACACACACACACACGCACACACACACACACACACACCACAGCCCAGACACTGAGACTTACATATATGCACACACACACACACACACACACACACACACACACTACAGCCCAGACACTGAGACTGATACATATGCACACACACACACCACAGCCCAGACACTGAGACTTACATATATGCGCACACACAAACACAATAGCCCAGACACTGAGACTTATATATATGTGCACACACACAGACACAAACACACCACAGCCCAGACACTGAGACATATATATGTGCACACACACACACACACACACACACACACACACCACAGCCCAGACAATGTGAATTTTTATAGGCACACACACGCACACACACACACACACACCACAGCCCAGACACTGAGTCCTATATATATGCGCACACACACACACACAATCCACAGCCTAGACACGTTGTCTTATATATATGCACACACACACACCACAGCGCAGACACTGAGACTTATATATATGAACACACACACATACACACACACCACAGCCCAGACACTGAGACTTATATATTTGCACACACACACACACACACTCACTCCACAGCCCAGACACTGAGACTTATATATATGCGCACAAACACACACGCACACACACCACAGCCCATACACTGAGACTTATATATATGCACACACAAACACACACACACACCACAGCATAGACACTGAGACTTATATAAATGCACGCACACACACACACACACACACACACACACAAGCACACACACACACACACACAAACCACAGCCCAGACACTGAGACTTATATATATGCACACGCACACAAACACACACAGCGCAGCCCAGATAGTGAGACTTATATATATGCACACACGCACACACACACACACACCACAGCCCAGACACTGAGACTTATATATATGCGCACAAACACACACGCACACACACCACAGCCCAGACACTGAGACTTATATAAATGCACACACACACACACACACGCACACACACACACACACACACCACAGCCCAGACACTGAGACTTACATATATGCACACACACACACACACACACACACACACACACTACAGCCCAGACACTGAGACTGATACATATGCACACACACACACCACAGCCCAGACACTGAGACTTACATATATGCGCACACACAAACACAATAGCCCAGACACTGAGACTTATATATATGTGCACACACACAGACACAAACACACCACAGCCCAGACACTGAGACTTATATATATGCACACACAAACACACACACACACCACAGCATAGACACTGAGACTTATATAAATGCACGCACACACACACACACACACACACACACACAAGCACACACACACACACACACAAACCACAGCCCAGACACTGAGACTTATATATATGCACACGCACACAAACACACACAGCGCAGCCCAGATAGTGAGACTTATATATATGCACACACGCACACACACACACACACCACAGCCCAGACACTGAGACTTATATATATGCGCACAAACACACACGCACACACACCACAGCCCAGACACTGAGACTTATATAAATGCACACACACACACACACACGCACACACACACACACACACACCACAGCCCAGACACTGAGACTTACATATATGCACACACACACACACACACACACACACACACACACTACAGCCCAGACACTGAGACTGATACATATGCACACACACACACCACAGCCCAGACACTGAGACTTACATATATGCGCACACACAAACACAATAGCCCAGACACTGAGACTTATATATATGTGCACACACACAGACACAAACACACCACAGCCCAGACACTGAGACATATATATGTGCACACACACACACACACACACACACACACACACCACAGCCCAGACAATGTGAATTTTTATAGGCACACACACGCACACACACACACACACACCACAGCCCAGACACTGAGTCCTATATATATGCGCACACACACACACACAAACCACAGCCTAGACACGTTGTCTTATATATATGCACACACACACACCACAGCGCAGACACTGAGACTTATATATATGAACACACACACATACACACACACCACAGCCCAGACACTGAGACTTATATATTTGCACACACACACACACACACTCACTCCACAGCCCAGACACTGAGACTTATATATATGCGCAC
>NW_027141093.1:6747345-6752345 GCF_036365525.1 Heterodontus francisci
GCTTATATATATGCACACACACACAAAGCCCAGACACTGAGAATTATATATATGCACACACACACAGACTCACGCACACACACACACCACAGCCCAGACACTGAGACTTTTATATATGCACACACACACACACACACACACACACACACACACACACACACACACACACACACACACACACTCACCACAGCCCAGAAACAGAGACTTATATATATGCACACACACACCACAGCCCAGACACTGAGAATTCTATATATGCACACACACACACACACACACACACACACACACACACACCACATCCCAGACACTGAGACTTATATATATGCACACACACACACAAACTCACACAAACACACACACACAACACAGACCAGACACTGAGACATATATATATGCACACACACACACACACACACACACACACACACACACACACACACACAACAGCCCAGACACTGAGATTTATCTATATGCACACACACACACACACACACACAAACACACACACACACACAACAGCCCAGACACTGAGATTTATCTATATGCACACACACACACACACACACACACACACACACACACACACACACACCACAGCCCAGACACTGAGACTTATATATGTGCACACACACACACAAACTCACACACACACCACAGCCCAGACACTGAGACTTAGATATATGCACACACACACACACATGCACAAACACACAGACACACACCACAGCCAAGACACTGAGACTTATAAATATGCACAGACACAGAAAAACTCACACACACACACACACCACTTCCCAGACACTGAGAATTATATATATGCACACACACACACACACACACACCCACCACAGCCCAGACACTGAGACTTATATATATATATATGCACACATACACACACACATCACAGCCCAGACTCTGAGACTTATATATATGCACACACACACACACACACACCCCACAGCCCAGACACTGAGACTTATATATATGCACACACACACACACCACATCCCGGACACTGAGACCTATATATATGCACACACACACACCACAGCCCAGAGACTGAGACGTATATATATATGCACACACACACACATACACAGACACACACCTCAGCCCAGACACTGAGACTTATATATATGCACACACACACACACCACATCCCGGACACTGAGACCTATATATATGCACACACACACACCACAGCCCAGAGACTGAGACGTATATATATATGCACACACACACACATACACAGACACACACCTCAGCCCAGACACTGAGACTTATATATATGCACATACACACACAAACTCACACGCACACACACACCACAGCCCAGACACTGAGACCTATATATATGCACACACACACACCACAGCCCAGAGACTGAGACGTATATATATATATGCACACACACACACATACACAGACACACACCTCAGCCCAGACACTGAGACTTATATATATGCACATACACACACAAACTCACACGCACACACACACCACAGCCCAGACACTGAGACTTATATATATGCTCACACACACACACACACACACACCACAGAACAGACACAGAGACTTATATATAATCACACACACACAAAAACACCACAGCCCAGACACTGAGGCTTTTATATATGCGCACACTCACACACACACACACACGCACACTCCACAGCCCAGACACTGAGACTTATATATATGCACACACACACACACATACACGAACACATAGACACACACCACAGCCAAGACACTGAGACTTATAAAAATGCACACACACAGACAAACTCACACACACACACACACACACCACTTCCCAGACACAGAAATGTATATATATGCGCGCGCACACACACACACACACACACACACACACACACACACACACACACACACACACACACCACAGCCCAGACACTGAGACTTATATATATGAACACACTCGCACACACATACACACACCTCACAACCCAGACGCTGAGACTTATATTTTTGCACACACACACACACACACACACACACACACACACACACACACACACACACAACAGCCCAGACACTGAGACTTATTTATATGCACACACACGCACACACACACACACACCACAGCCCGGACACTTGAGACTTATATATATGAACACACACACACACACACACACACACACACACACACACACACACACACATCACATCCCGGACACTTGAGACTTATATATATGCACACACACACACACACACAAACACACAGACACACACCACAGCCAAGACACTGAGACTTATAAAAATGCACACACACACACAAACTCACACACACACACACCACTTCCCAGACACTGAAACCTATATATATGCGCGCACACACACACACACCACAGCCCAGACGCTGAGACCTACATATATGCACAGACACACACACACACACACACACACACACACACACACACACACACACACACACACACACCACAGCCCAGACACTGAGACGGATATCTATGCACACACACACATACACACACACACAGACACACACCACAGCCCAGACACTGAGACTTATATATGTGCACACACACACACAAACTCACACACACACACACACCACAGCCCAGACACTGAGACTGATATATATGCACACACACACACACATACACAAACACACAGACACACACCACAGCCAAGACTCTGAGACGTATAAAAATGCACACACACACACAAACTCACACACACACACACACCACTTCCCAGACACTGAAACTTATATATACGCACGCACAGGCACACACACACACACACACACACACACTACAGCCCAGACGCTGAGACTTATATATATGCAGACACACACACACACACACACCACAGCCCAGACACTGAGACTTATATATATGCACACACACACACACACACACACACACACACACATCACAGCCCAGACACTGAGACATATATATATGCACACACACACACACACACACACACACACACACACACACGCACACGCACACACACACACACACACACTACAGTCCAGACACTGAGACTTATATATATGCACACACACACCACAGCCCAGACACTGAGACTTATTTATATGCGCGCACACACACACACACACACACACACAGCACAGCCCAGTCACTGAGACTTATATATAAAAGAACAAAGATAATTACAGCACAGGAACAGGCCCTTCGGCCCTCCAAGCCTGCGCCGATCCAGAGCCTCTCTCTAAACATGTCGTCTATTTTCTAAGCTTCTGTATCTCTTTTCTTCCTGCCCATTCATGTATCTGTCTAGATACATCTTAAAAGACTCCATCGTGCCCGCATCTACCACCTCCGCTGGCAATGCGTTCCAGGTGTCCATCACCCTCTGCGTAAAGAACTTTCCACGCATATCCCCCCTAAACTTTTCCCCTTTCACTTTGAACTCGTGTCCTCTAGTAATTGAAACCCCCACTCTGGGAAAAAGCTTCTTGCTATCCACCCTGTCTATACCTCTCATGATTTTGTGCACCTCAATCAGGTCCCCCCTCAACCTCCGTCTTTCTAATGAAAATAATCCTAATCTACTCAACCTCTCTTCATAGCTAGCGCCCTCCATACCAGGCAACATCCTGGTGAACCTCCTCTGCACCCTCTCCAAAGCATCCACATCCTTTTGATAATGTGGCGACCAGAACTGTACGCAGTATTCCAAATGTGGCCGAACCAAAGTCCTATACAACTGTAACATGACCTGCCAACTCTTGTACTCAATGCCCCGTCCAATGAAGGAAAGCATGCCGTATGCCTTCTTGACCACTCTATTTACCTGCGTTGCCACCTTCAGGGAACAGTGGACCTGAACACCCAAATCCCTCTGGACATCAATTTTCCCCAGGACTTTTCCATTTACTGTATAGTTCACTCTTGAATTGGATCTTCCAAAATGCATCACCTCGCATTTGCCCTGATTGAACTCCATCTGCCATTTCTCTGCCCAACTCTCCAATCTATCTATATTCTGCTGTATTCTCTGACAGTCCCCTTCACTATCTGCTACTCCACCAATCTTAGTGTCGTCTGCAAATTTGCTAATCAGTCCACCTATACTTTCCTCCAAATCATTAATGTATATCACAAACAACAGTGGTCCCAGCACGGATCCCTGTGGAACACCACTGGTCACACGTCTCCATTTTGAGAAACTCCCTTCTACTGCTACTCTCTGTCTCCTGTTGCCCAGCCAGTTCTTTATCCATCTAGCTAGTACACCTTGGACCCCAAGCGCCTTCACTTTCTCCATCAGCCTGCCATGGGGAACCTTATCAAACGCCTTACTGAAGTCCATGTATATGACATCGACAGCCCTTCCGTCATCAATCAACGTTGTCACTTCCTCAAAGAATTCTATTAAGTTGGTAAGACATGACCTTCCCTGCACAAAACCATGTTGCCTATCACTGATGAGCCCATTTTCTTCCAAATGGGAATAGATCCTATCCCTCAGTATCTTCTCCAGCAGCTTCCCTACCACTGACGTCAGGCTCACCGGTCTATAATTACCTGGATTATCCCTGCTACCCTTCTTAAACAAGGGGACAACATTAGCAATTCTCCAGTCCTCCGGGACCTCACCCGTGTTTAAGGATGCTGCAAAGATATCTGTTAAGGCCCCAGCTATTTCCTCTCTCGCTTCCCTCAGTAACCTGGGATAGATCCCATCCGGACCTGGGGACTTGTCCACCTTAATGCCCTTTAGAATACCCAACACTTCCTCCCTCCTTATGCCGACTTGACCTAGAGTAATCAAACATCTGTTCCTAACCTCAACATCCGTCATGTCCCTCTCCTCGGTGAATACCGAAGCAAAGTACTCGTTTAGAATCTCACCCATTTTCTCTGAGTCCAAGCATAACATTCCTCCTTTGTCCTTTAGTGGGCCAATCCTTTCTCTAGATACCCTCTTTCTCCTTATATATGAATAAAAGGCTTTGGGATTTCCCTTAACCCTGTTTG
>NW_027141093.1:6759845-6762345 GCF_036365525.1 Heterodontus francisci
ATATATATATGCACACACACACACACACACACACACACACACACACACACACACCACAGCCCAGGCACAGAGACATATATATATTTGCACACACACACACACTCACACATACACACCACAGCCCAAACAAATAGACTTATATCTATGCACACACACACACAGACACACACACATACACACACACACGTACACACACCACAACCCAGACACTGAGACATATATATATGCACACACACACACTCTCACACACACAAACACACACCACAGCCCAGACACTGACGCTTATATATATGCACACACACACAAAGCCCAGACACTGAGAATTATATATATGCACACACACACAGACTCACGCACACACACACACCACAGCCCAGACACTGAGACTTTTATATATGCACACACACACACACACACACACACACACACACACACACACACACACACACACACACACACACTCACCACAGCCCAGAAACAGAGACTTATATATATGCACACACACACCACAGCCCAGACACTGAGAATTCTATATATGCACACACACACACACACACACACACACACACACACACACCACATCCCAGACACTGAGACTTATATATATGCACACACACACACAAACTCACACAAACACACACACACAACACAGACCAGACACTGAGACATATATATATGCACACACACACACACACACACACACACACACACACACACACACACACAACAGCCCAGACACTGAGATTTATCTATATGCACACACACACACACACACACACACAAACACACACACACACACAACAGCCCAGACACTGAGATTTATCTATATGCACACACACACACACACACACACACACACACACACACACACACACACACACCACAGCCCAGACACTGAGACTTATATATGTGCACACACACACACAAACTCACACACACACCACAGCCCAGACACTGAGACTTAGATATATGCACACACACACACACATGCACAAACACACAGACACACACCACAGCCAAGACACTGAGACTTATAAATATGCACAGACACAGAAAAACTCACACACACACACACACCACTTCCCAGACACTGAGAATTATATATATGCACACACACACACACACACACACCCACCACAGCCCAGACACTGAGACTTATATATATATATATGCACACATACACACACACATCACAGCCCAGACTCTGAGACTTATATATATGCACACACACACACACACACACCCCACAGCCCAGACACTGAGACTTATATATATGCACACACACACACACCACATCCCGGACACTGAGACCTATATATATGCACACACACACACCACAGCCCAGAGACTGAGACGTATATATATATGCACACACACACACATACACAGACACACACCTCAGCCCAGACACTGAGACTTATATATATGCACACACACACACACCACATCCCGGACACTGAGACCTATATATATGCACACACACACACCACAGCCCAGAGACTGAGACGTATATATATATGCACACACACACACATACACAGACACACACCTCAGCCCAGACACTGAGACTTATATATATGCACATACACACACAAACTCACACGCACACACACACCACAGCCCAGACACTGAGACCTATATATATGCACACACACACACCACAGCCCAGAGACTGAGACGTATATATATATATGCACACACACACACATACACAGACACACACCTCAGCCCAGACACTGAGACTTATATATATGCACATACACACACAAACTCACACGCACACACACACCACAGCCCAGACACTGAGACTTATATATATGCTCACACACACACACACACACACACCACAGAACAGACACAGAGACTTATATATAATCACACACACACAAAAACACCACAGCCCAGACACTGAGGCTTTTATATATGCGCACACTCACACACACACACACACGCACACTCCACAGCCCAGACACTGAGACTTATATATATGCACACACACACACACATACACGAACACATAGACACACACCACAGCCAAGACACTGAGACTTATAAAAATGCACACACACAGACAAACTCACACACACACACACACACACCACTTCCCAGACACAGAAATGTATATATATGCGCGCGCACACACACACACACACACACACACACACACACACACACACACACACACACACCACAGCCCAGACACTGAGACTTATATATATGAACACACTCGCACACACATACACACACCTCACAACCCAGACGCTGAGACTTATATTTTTGCACACACACACACACACACACACACACACACACACACACACACACACACACACACAACAGCCCAGACACTGAGACTTATTTATATGCACACACACGCACACACACACACACACCACAGCCCGGACACTTGAGACTTATATATATGAACACACACACACACACACACACACACACACACACACACACACACACACATCACATCCCGGACACTTGAGACTTA
>NW_027141093.1:6767345-6772345 GCF_036365525.1 Heterodontus francisci
CAGACCCTGAGACTTATGTATACACACTAACACACACACACACACACACACACACACACACACACACACACACACACACACACACACACACACACACACACACACCACAGCCCAGACCCTGAGACTTATCTATATACACGCACAGACCACAGCCCAGACACTGAGACTTATATATATGCACACACGCACACACATCACAGCCCAGACAACGAGACTTATATATCTGCACACACACACACATAAACACACACCAGAGCCCAGACACTTACACTTATTTATATGAACACACACGCAGACGCACAAACACACACACACACACACACTCACCACAGCCAAACACTGAGACTTATATATGCACAGACACACACCACAGCCCAGACACTGAGACTTATATATATGAACACACACGCAGACGCACAAACACACACACACACACACACACACACACTCACCACAGCCAAACACTGAGACTTATATATGCACAGACACACACCACAGCCCAGACACTGAGACTTATTTATATGCACATACACACATATACACATACACATACCACAGCCCGGACACTTGAGACTTATATATATGAACACACACGCACACACATGCACACACCACAGCCCAGACACTGAGACTTATTTATATGCGCACGCACACACACACACACACACCACAGCCCAGACACTGAGACTTATATATATATGCACACACGCACACATACACACACACACCACAGCCCAGACACTGAGACTTATTTATATGCGCACGCACACACACACACACACACCACAGCCCAGACACTGAGACTTATATATATATGCACACACGCACACATACACACACACACCACAGCCCAGACACTGAGACTTATTTATATGCGCACGCACACACACAAACACACACCACAGCCCAGACACTGAGACTTGTATATTTGCACACACACACACACAAACACACACCACAGCCCAAACAATGAGACTTATATATATGCACACATAGACACACCCACACACACATCACAGCCCAGACACTGAGACTTATATATATGCACACACACACACACACACACACACACACACACACACACACACACACACACACACACAACAGCCCAGACACTGAGACATACAAATATGCGCGCGCACACACACACTCAAACACACACAAACACACACCACAGCCCAGACAATGACGCTGATATGTATGCACACACACACACACACACACACAAAGCCCAGACACTGAGAATTATATATAAGCACACACACACAGACTCACACACACACAAACCACAGCCCAGATACTGAGACCTATATATATGCACACACACACACACACACACACACACACACACACACACACACACTCACCACAGCCCAGAAACTGAGACTTATATATATGCACACACACATACCACAGCGCAGACACTGAGACTTATATATATGCACACACACACACACACACACACCACAGCCCAGACACTGAGACTTATTTATATGCGCACGCACACACACACACACACACCACAGCCCAGACACTGAGACTTATATATATATGCACACACGCACACATACACACACACACCACAGCCCAGACACTGAGACTTATTTATATGCGCACGCACACACACAAACACACACCACAGCCCAGACACTGAGACTTGTATATTTGCACACACACACACACAAACACACACCACAGCCCAAACAATGAGACTTATATATATGCACACATAGACACACCCACACACACATCACAGCCCAGACACTGAGACTTATATATATGCACATACACACACACAGACACAGACACACACACACACACACACACACACACACACACAACAGCCCAGACACTGAGACATACAAATATGCGCGCGCACACACACACTCAAACACACACAAACACACACCACAGCCCAGACAATGACGCTGATATGTATGCACACACACACATACACACACACACAAAGCCCAGACACTGAGAATTATATATAAGCACACACACACAGACTCACACACACACAAACCACAGCCCAGATACTGAGACCTATATATATGCACACACACACACACACACACACACACACACACACACACACACTCACACTCACCACAGCCCAGAAACTGAGAATAATATATATGCACGCAAACACACACACTCAAAGCCCAGACACTGAGAATAATATATATGCACGCAAACACACACACACACACTCACCACAGCCCAGAAACTGAGACTTATATATATGCACACACACACACCACAGCCCAGACACTGAAACTTATATATATATGCACACACATACACCACAGCCCAGACACTGAGACTTATATATGTGCACGCAGACACACACACACACACAAAGCCCAGACACTGAGAATTATATATATGCACGCACACACACACTCACCCAAACCACAGCCCAGACACTGAGACATATATATATGCACACACACACACACGCACCACAGCCCAGAAACTGAGACTTTTATATATATGCACACACACACACCACATCCCAGACACTGAAACTTATATATATGCACACACACACCAAAGCCCAGACACTGAGACTTATAAAAATGCACACAGACACACACACACACACACACACACACACACCACAGCCCAGTCACTGAGACTTATATATATGCACACACACACACACACTCACACACACACACACACACACCACAGCCCAGACCCTGAGACTTATCTATATGCACACATACACAGACCACAGCACAGACACTGAGACTTATATATGTGCGCACACAGACACACAAATACACACACACATCACAGCCCAGACACCGAGACTTATATATCTGCACACACACACACATACACACACAGACCACAGCCCAGACACTGAGACATATTTATATGCACACACACATACACCACAGCCCGGACGCTTGAGACTTATATATATGAACACACACGCACACACATCCACACACACATCACAGCCCAGACACTGAGACTTATATATATGCACACACACACACACACACACACACATACACACACACACACACACCACAGCCCAGACACTTACAATTATTTATATGCACACACACACACCACACCCCAGACACTGAGACTTATATATATGAACACACACGCAGACGCACAAACACACACACACACACACACACACTCACCACAGCCAAACACTGAGACTAATATATATGCAAACACACACACACCACAGCACAGACCCTGAGACTTATGTATATGCACACACACGCACCACAGCCCAGACACTGAGACTTATATATATGTGCACACACACACACAGACCACAGCCCAGACACTGAGACTTATATATATGCACACACACATACACATACACACACACATCACAGCCCAGACACTGAGACTTATATATATGCACACACACACATACACACACACACCACAACCCAGACACTGAGACTTATTTATATGCACATACACACATATACACACACACACACCACAGCCTGGACACTTAAGACTTACATATATGAACACACACACACACACACACCACAGCCCAGACACTGAGACTTGTATATATGCACACACACACACACACACACACACACACACACACACACACACACACACACACACAAACACACACCACAGCCCAGACACTGAGACTTGTACATTTGCACACACACACACACACACACAAACACACACCACAGCCCAAACAATGATACTTATATATATGCACACATAGACACACCCACACACAAATCACAGCCCAGACACTGAGACTTATATATATGCACATGCACACACACATACACACACACATACACCACAGCCCAGACACTGAGACTTACATATTTGCGCGCGCACACACCCACACACAAAGACACACACACACACACACACACACACAAAGCCCAGAAACTGAGACTTATATATATGCGCACACACACACCACAGCCCAGACACTGAAACTTACATATATGCACACACACACACCACAGCCCAGACACTGAGACTTATATATATGCACACAGACACACACACACACACACACACACACACACACACAAAGCCTAGACACTGAGAATTATATATATGCACGCACACACACACTCACACAAACCACAGCCCAGTCACTGAGACTTATATATATGCACACACACACACACACACCACAGCCCAGACACTGAGACTTATATATATGCACAGACACACACACAAACAAACACACACACAGACACACCTATACACACGCACCACAGCCAGAACCCTGAGACTTATATATATGCACACACACACCACAGTCCAGACCCTGAGACTTATATATATGCACACACACACACACCACTGCCCAGACACTGAGACTTATTTGCACACACACACACACACGCACACACACACACACACACACACACACACACACACCACAGCCCAAACAATGAGACTTATATATATGCACACACACACATACACACACACACCACAGCCCAGACACTGACACTTATTTATATGCACACACACACACACAAACACACACCACACCCCAGACACTGAGACTTATATATTTGAACAACCACGCAGACGCACAAACACACACACACACACACACACACTCACCACAGCCAAACACTGAGACTTATATATGCACAGACACACACCACAGCCCAGACACTGAGACTTATATATATGCACACACACACACACACAAACACACACACGCACACACACACACACACCACAGCCCAGACACTGAGACTTACATACATGCACACAGACACAAACACACCACAGCCCAGACACTGAGACTTAATTATATGCATACACACACACACACACACACACACCACAGCCCAGGCACTGAGACCTATATATATGCAAACACACACACACCACAGCACAGACCCTGAGACTTATGTATATGCACACAGCCGCACCACAGCCCAAACAATGAGACTTATATATATACACACACAGACACACCCACACACACATCACAGCCCAAACAATGAGAC
>NW_027141093.1:6779845-6787345 GCF_036365525.1 Heterodontus francisci
ACACACACACACCACAGCACAGACCCTGAGCCTTATGTAAATGCACACACACGCACCACAGCCCAGACACTGAGACTTATATATATGCACACACATACACACACACACACACACACACACACACACACACACACACACACACACACACACACCACAGCCCAGACACTGAGACTTATATATATGCACACACACACACCACAGCCCAGACCTTGAGACTCATATATATGCACACACACACACCACTGCCAGACACTGCGACTTATATAGACACACACACACACACAGACCACAGTCCAGACACTGAGACTTATATATATGCACACACACACACACACACACACACCCCCACACACAAATCACAGCCCAGACACTGAGACTTATATATATGCACACACACACATACACAGACACATACACACACACACCACAACCCAGACACTGAGACTTATTTATATGCACATACACACACACACACACACACACACACACACACACACACAGCCCAGACACTGAGACTTATTTATATGCACACACACACACACAAACACACACCACAGCCCAAACAATGATACTTAAATATATGCACACATAGACACACCCACACACAAATCACAGCCCAGACACTGAGACTTATATATATATGCACATACACACACACATACACACACACATACACCACAGCCCAGACACTGAGACGGACATATATGCGCGCGCACACACACACCCACACACACACACACACACACACACACACACACACACACACACACACACACAAAGCCCAGACACTGAGAATTATATAGAAGCACACACACACACACTCACACACACACAAACCACAGCCCTGACACTGAGACCTATATATATGCACACACACACACACACACACCACAGCCCAGACACTGAGACTTATATATATGCACACACACACACACACTCACCACAGCCCAGAAACTGAGATTATATATATGCACACACACACACCACAGCCCAGACACTGAAACTTACATATATGCACACACACACACCACAGCCCAGACACTGAGACTTATATATATGCACACAGACACACACACACACACACACACACAAAGCAGAGACACTGAGAATTATATATATGCACGCACGCACACACACACACTCACCACAGCCCAGAAACTGAGACTTATATATATGCACACACACACACCACAGCCCAGACACTGAAACTTATATATATGCACACACACACACCACAGCCCAGACACTGTGACTGATATATATGCACACACACACACACTCACACACACTCACCACAGCCCAGAAACTGAGACTTATATATGTGCACACACACACACCACAGCCCAGACACTGAAACTTACATATATGCACACACACACACCACAGCCCAGACACTGAGACTTATATATATGCACACAGACACACACACACACACACACACACAAAGCCTAGACACTGAGAATTATACATATGCACGCACACACACACTCACACAAACCACAGCCCAGACACTGAGACTTATATATATGCACACACACACACACACAAACCACAGCCCTGACACTGAGACCTATATATATGCACACACATACACACACACACCACAGCCCAGACACTGAGACTAATATATATGCAAACACACACACACACCACAGCACAGACCCTGAGCCTTATGTAAATGCACACACACGCACCACAGCCCAGACACTGAGACTTATATATATGCACACACATACACACACACACACACACACCACAACCCAGACACTGAGACTTATATATATGCACACACACACACCACAGCCCAGACCTTGAGACTCATATATATGCACACACACACACCACTGCCAGACACTGCGACTTATATATATACACACACACACACAGACCACAGTCCAGACACTGAGACTTATATATATGCACACACACACACATACACATCACAGCCCAGACACTGAGACTTATATATATGCACACACACACATACACAGACACATACACACACACACACCACAACCCAGACACTGAGACTTATTTATATGCACATGCACACATATACACACACACACACCACAGCCCGGACACTTAAGACTTACATATATGAACACACACACACACACACACACACACACACACACACACACACAGCCCAGACACTGAGACTAATTTATATGCACACACACACACACAAACACACACCACAGCCCAAACAATGATACTTAAATATATGCACACATAGACACACCCACACACAAATCACAGCCCAGACACTGAGACTTATATATATGCACATACACACACACATACACACACACATACACCACAGCCCAGACACTGAGACGGACATATATGCGCGCGCACACACACACCCACACACACACACACACACACACACACACACACACACACACACACACACACAAAGCCCAGACACTGAGAATTATATAGAAGCACACACACACACACTCACACACACACAAACCACAGCCCTGACACTGATACCTATATATATGCACACACACACACACACTCACCACAGCCCAGAAACTGAGATTATATATATGCACACACACACACCACAGCCCAGACACTGAAACTTACATATATGCACACACACACACCACAGCCCAGACACTGAGACTTATATATATGCACACAGACACACACACACACACACACACACAAAGCCGAGACACTGAGAATTATATATATGCACGCACGCACACACACACACTCACCACAGCCCAGAAACTGAGACTTATATATATGCACACACACACACCACAGCCCAGACACTGAAACTTATATATATGCACACACACACACCACAGCCCAGACACTGTGACTGATATATATGCACACACACAAACACTCACACACACTCACCACAGCCCAGAAACTGAGACTTATATATGTGCACACACACACACCACAGCCCAGACACTGAAACTTACATATATGCACACACACACACCACAGCCCAGACACTGAGACTTATATATATGCACACAGACACACACACACACACACACACACACAAAGCCTGGACACTGAGAATTATACATATGCACGCACACACACACTCACACAAACCACAGCCCAGACACTGAGACTTATATATATGCACACACACACACACACAAACCACAGCCCTGACACTGAGACCTATTTATATGCACATACACACATATACACACACACACACCACAGCCCGGACACTTAATACTTACATATATGAACACACACACACACACACACACACACACACACACACACACACACACACACACACAGCCCAGCCCAGACACTGAGACTTATTTATGTGCACACACACACACACAAACACACACCACAGCCCAAACAATGATACTTAAATATATGCACACATAGACACACCCACACACAAATCACAGCCCAGACACTGAGACGTATATATATGCACATACACACACACATACACACACACATACACCACAGCCCAGACACTGAGACTGAAATATATGCGCGCGCACACACACACCCCCACACACACACACACACACACACACACACACACACACACACACACACACACACACAAAGCCCAGACACTGAGAATTATACAGAAGCACACACACACACACTCACACACACACAAACCACAGCCCTGACACTGAGACCTATATATATGCACACACACACACACACAAACCACAGCCCTGGCACTGAGACCTATATATATGCACACACACACACACACACACCACAGCCCAGACACTGAGACTTATATATATGCACACACACACACACACACACACACACATACACATCACAGCCCAGACACTGAGACTTATATATATGCACACACACACATACACAGACACATACACACACACACACCACAACCCAGACACTGAGACTTATTTATATGCACATACACACATATACACACACACACACCACAGCCCGGACACTTAATACTTACATATATGAACACACACACACACACACACACACACACACACACACACACACACACACACACACACACACAGCACAGCCCAGACACTGAGACTTATTTATGTGCACACACACACACACAAACACACACCACAGCCCAAACAATGATACTTAAATATATGCACACAAAGACACACCCACACACAAATCACAGCCCAGACACTGAGACGTATATATATGCACATACACACACACATACACACACACATACACCACAGCCCAGACACTGAGACTGAAATATATGCGCGCGCACACACACACCCACACACCCACACACACACACACACACACACACACACACACACACACACACACACACACACAAAGCCCAGACACTGAGAATTATATAGAAGCACACACACACACACTCACACACACACAAACCACAGCCCTGACACTGAGACCTATATATATGCACACACACACACACACAAACCACAGCCCTGGCACTGAGACCTATATATATGCACACACACACACACACACACCACAGCCCAGACACTGAGACTAATATATATGCAAACACACACACACACCACAGCACAGACCCTGAGCCTTATGTAAATGCACACACACGCACCACAGCCCAGACACTGAGACTTATATATATGCACACACATACACACACACACACACACACACCACAGCCCAGACACTGAGACTTATATATATGCACACACACACACCACAGCCCAGACCTTGAGACTCATATATATGCACACACACACACCACTGCCAGACACTGCGACTTATATATATACACACACACACACAGACCACAGTCCAGACACTGAGACTTATATATATGCACACACACACACACACACACACACACACACACACATACACATCACAGCCCAGACACTGAGACTTATATATATGCACACACACACATACACAGACACATACACACACACACCACAACCCAGACACTGAGACTTATTTATATGCACATACACATATATACACACACACACACCACAGCCCGGACACTTAAGACTTACATATATGAACACACACACACACACACACACACACACACACACACACACACACACACACAGCACAGCCCAGACACTGAGACTTATTTATGTGCACACACACACACACAAACACACACCACAGCCCAAACAATGATACTTAAATATATGCACACATAGACACACCCACACACAAATCACAGCCCAGACACTGAGACGTATATATATGCACATACACACACACATACACACACACATACACCACAGCCCAGACACTGAGACTGACATATATGCGCGCGCACACACACACCCACACACACACACCCACACACACACACACACACACACACACACACACACACACACACACACACACACACACACACACACACACAAAGCCCAGACACTGAGAATTATATAGAAGCACACACACACACACTCACACACACACAAACCACAGCCCTGACACTGAGACCTATATATATGCACACACACACACACACACACCACAGCCCAGACACTAAGACTTATATATATGCACACAGACACACACACACACACACACACAAAGCCGAGACACTGAGAATTATATATATGCACGCACGCACACACTCACACAAACCACAGCCCAGACACTGAGACTTATATACATGCACACAGACACAAACACACCACAGCCCAGGCACTGAGACTTAAATATATGCATACACACACACACACACACACACCACAGCCCAGACACTGAGACTAATATATATGCAAACACACACACACCACAGCACAGACCCTGAGCCTTATGTAAATGCACACACACGCACCACAGCCCAGACACTGAGACTTATATATATGCACACACATACACACACACACACACACACACACACACACACACACACACACACACCACAGCCCAGACACTGAGACTTATATATATGCACACACACACACCACAGCCCAGACCTTGAGACTCATATATATGCACACACACACACCACTACCAGACACTGCGACTTATATAGACACACACACACACACAGACCACAGTCCAGACACTGAGACTTATACATATGCACACACACACACACACACACCCACACACCCACACACAAATCACAGCCCAGACACTGAGACTTATATATATGCACACACACACATACACAGACACATACACACACACACCACAACCCAGACACTGAGACTTATTTATATGCACATACACACATATACACACACACACACCACAGCCCGGACACTTAAGACTTACATATATGAACACACACACACACACACACACACACACACACACACACAGCCCAGACACTGAGACTTATTTATATGCACACACACACACACAAACACACACCACAGCCCAAACAATGATACTTAAATATATGCACACATAGACACACCCACACACAAATCACAGCCCAGACACTGAGACTTATATATATGCACATACACACACACATACACACACACATACACCACAGCCCAGACACTGAGACGGACATATATGCGCGCGCACACACTCACCCACACACCCACACCCACACCCACACCCACACCCACACACACACACACACACACACACACACACACACACACACACACACACACACACACACACACACACACACACACACACACACACACACACACACACACACACAGCCCAGACACTGAGAATTATATATAAGCACACACACACACACTCACACACACACAAACCACAGCCCTGACACTGAGACCTATATATATGCACACACACACACACACACCACAGCCCAGACACTGAGACTTATATATATGCACACACACACACACACACTCACCACAGCCCAGAAACTGAGATTATATATATGCACACACACACACCACAGCCCAGACACTGAAACTTACATATATGCACACACACACACCACAGCCCAGACACTGAGACTTATATATATGCACACAGACACACACACACACACACACACAAAGCCGAGACACTGAGAATTATATATATGCACGCACGCACACACACACACTCACCACAGCCCAGAAACTGAGACTTATATATATGCACACACACACACCACAGCCCAGACACTGAAACTTATATATATGCACACACACACACCACAGCCCAGACACTGTGACTGATATATATGCACACACACACACACTCACACACACTCACCACAGCCCAGAAACTGAGACTTATATATATGCACACACACACACCACAGCCCAGACACTGAAACTTACATATATGCACACACACACACCACAGCCCAGACACTGAGACTTATATATATGCACACAGACACACACACACACACACAAAGTCCAGACACTGAGAATTATACATATGCACGCACACACACACTCACACAAACCACAGCCCAGACACTGAGACTTATATATATGCACACACACACACACACAAACCACAGCCCTGACACTGAGACCTATATATATGCACACACACACACACACACACCACAGCCCAGACACTGAGACTAATATATATGCAAAC
>NW_027141093.1:6819845-6822345 GCF_036365525.1 Heterodontus francisci
CCCTGCCAGCATATGCTCCCAACTTATGCTCCTCAGTTCCTGCCTGACAGCATCATATCTACCCTTCCCCCAATTGTAAACCTTGCCCTGTTGCACATACCTATCCCTCTCCATTACCACAGTGAATGCTACAGAATTGTGATCACTATCTCCAAAGTGCTCGCCCACCAACAGCTCTATCACTTGCCCTGGTTCATTACCTAGTACCAAATCCAATATTGCCTCCCCTCTGGTCGGGCAGTCTACATACTGAGTCAGAAAAGCTTCCTGGACATACTGCACAAACACTACCCCATCCAAACTATTCGATCTAAAGAGTTGCCAATCAATATTTGGGAAGTTGAAATCCCCCATAATTACTACCCTGTGACTTCTGCTCCTTTCCAAAATCTGTTTCCCAATCTGCTCTTCCACCTCCCTGCTGCTATTGGGGGGCCTATAGAAAACTCCCATCAAGGTGACTGCTCCTTTCCTGTTCCTGACCTCAACCCACAGTGCCTCAGTCGGCAGATCCTCCTCGAAAATTCTTTCAGCAGTTGTTACACTATTTCTAACTAACAATGCCACCCCCCCACCTCTTTTACCACCATTCCTAATCTTATGAAAACATCTATAACCAGGTACCTCCAAAAACCATTCCTCCCCCTCACCTATCCACGTTTCAGTGATGGCCACAACATCGTAGTCCCAAGTGCCCATCCACGCCTTCAATTCACTCACCTTATTCCTGATGCTTCTTGCGTTGAAGTATACGCACTTTAACCCTTCTCCGTGCCCATCTGTCCTCTGTGACAGTGCTACCTTCCCCAATACCTCACTACACTCTTTGTCTTTCTGAGTGGACCCACTGGTCCCTGGATTACAAGTCCGGTTCCCATCCCCCTCCCAAACTAGTTTAAACCCTCCCGAACAGTACTAGCAAACCTCCCTCCCAGGATATTGGTGCCCCTCTGGTTCAGATGCAGCCCGTCCTGTTTGAACAGGTCCCATCTTCCCCAGAATGCAGTCCAATTATCCAAGAACTGGAAGCCCTCCCTCCTACACCATTCCTGCAGCCACGTGTTCAGCTGTGCTCTCTCCCTATTCCTAGCCTCACTATCACGTGGCGCCGGCAACAAACCAGAGATAACAACTCTGTCCGTCCGAGCTTTCAGCTTCCAGCCTAACTCCCTAAACTCACTTCTAACATCTGTGCCACCCTTCCTTCCTACGTCGTTGGTGCCAATGTGCACCACGACCTCTGGCTGCTCCCCCTCCCCTTTAAGGATCCTGAAGACGCGATCACAAACATCACGGACCCTGGCACCAGGGAGGCAACAAACCATCCGTGCGTCTCGCCTGCGCCCACAGAACCGCCTGTCCGTACTCCTCACCATCGAGTCCCCGATGACTAGTGCTCTCCCATTCTCCCTCCTTCCCTTCTGAGCCACAGTGCAGGACCCCGTGCCAGAGGCCCGGTCACTGCAGCCTGCCCCCGATAGGCCGTCCCCCCCAACAGTATCTAAAACTGTATACTTGTTGTTGAGGGGAACGACCACAGGAGATCCCTGCACTGACCTCTTCCCACCTCTAACTGTTACCCAGCTGCCTTTGATTTGTGGAGTAACGACCTCCGTGTAGCTTCTATCTATCAACCCCTCAGCTTCCCGAATGATCCTCAGTTCATCCAGCTCCAGCTCCAATTCCCTAACACGGTCTGATAGGAGCTGGAGACGGATGCACTTCCAGCAGGTGAAGTCGGCAGGGCCACCGGAGGTTTCCCTCACCTCGAACATTCTGCAGGAGGAGCAAGACACTACACTGGCTACATGAACACAGACACAAACACACAACAGCCCAGACACTGAGACTTATATATATGCATGCACACACACACACACACACACACACACACCACAGCCCAGACACTGAGACTTATATATATGCACAAACACGCACCACAGCCCAGACACTGAGACTTATATATATGCACACACACATCACAGCCCAGACTGAGACATGCACACACACACACACACACACACACACACACACACACACACCACAGCCCGGACACTTGAGACTTATATAATTGAACACACACACACACACACATACACACACACACCACACTCCAGACACTGAGACTTATTTTTATGCACACACACACACAGACACACACACACACCACAGCCCGGACGCTTGAGACTTATATATATGAACACACACGCACACACATACACACACACCACAGCCCAGACACAGAGACTTATTTATATACACACACAAACACACAAAAACGCACACAAACACACACCACGCCCCAGACACTGAGACTTATATATATGAACACACACGCAGACACACAAAAACACACACACACACACACACTCACCAAAGCCCAGACACTGAGACTTATATATGCACAGACATGCACCACAGCCCAGACACTGAGACTTATATATATGCAAACACACACACAGACACACACACACACACACACACACCACAGCCCAGACAC
>NW_027141093.1:6852345-6857345 GCF_036365525.1 Heterodontus francisci
ACACACACACAGACCACAGCCCAGACACTGAGACATACATATATGCGCGCACACACACACACACACACACACACACACACACACACACCACAGCCAAGACACTGAGACTTGTATCTGTGCACACACACACACACACACAAATATACACACACACCACAACCCAGACACTGAGACTTATATATATGCAAACACACACACACACACACACACACACACACACACACACACACACACACACACACACCACAGCCCAGACACTGAGACTTATATATATGCACACATAAACACACACGCACACACACACACACACACACCACAGCCCAGACACTGAGACTTATATATATGCACACACAAACACAAACACACACACACAAATCACAGCCCAGACACTGAGACTTATATATATGCACACACACACACATACACACACACAGCACAGCCCAGACACTGAGACTGATTTATATGCACACACACACACACACACACACCACAGCCCAGACACTGAGACGTATATATATGCACACACAAACACACATACACACACACACACCACAGCCCAGACACTGAGACTTATATATATGTGCACACACACACACACACACCACAGCCCAGACACTGAGACTGATATATATGCACACACACACACACTCACACACACACACAAACACACACCACCGCCCAGACACTGACGCTTATATATATGTAAACACACACAAAGCCCAGACACTGAGAATTATATATATGCGCACACACACACACACACACACTCCACAGCCCAGACACTGAGACTTATATATACACACACACACACACACAGCACAGCCCAGACACTGAGACTTATATATATGCACACACAGACACACCACAGCCCAGACACTGAGAATTATATATATGCACACACTCACACACACACCACAGCCCAGACACTGAGAATTATATATCTATGCGCGCAGACACACATGTACACACACACACCACAACCCAGACACTGAGACACATATGTACGTACACACACACACACACACAGCACAGCCCAGACACTGAGACTTATATATATGGACACAAACACACACACGCACACACACACACCACAGCCCAGACACTGAGACTTATATGTCTGCACAGACACACACACACACTCTCACACACACACACACACACACAATCCACAGCCCAGACACTGAGACGTATATATATGTACACAAACACAGACACACACATACACACACACACACCACAGCCCAGACACTGAGACTTATATATATGCACACACAAACACACATACACACACACACCACAGCCCAGACACTGAGACTTATATATATGGACACAAACAAACACACGCACACACACACACACACACACCACAGCCCAGACACTGAGACTTATATATATGCACACACACACACACACATATCACAGCCCAGACACTGAGACTTGTATATATGCACACACACACACATACACACACACAGCACAGCCCAGTCACTGAGACTTATTTATATGCACACACACACGCGCACACACACACACCACAGCCCAGACACTGAGACGTATATATATGCACACACAAACACACATACACACACACACACACCGCAGCCCAGACACTGAGACTTATAGATATGCACACACACACACACACACTCACACACACACACACCACAGCCCAGACACTGAGACTTATATATTTGCACACACACACACACACTCACACATACACACACCACAGCCCAAACAATGAGACTTTTATATATGCACACACACATACACACAAATACAAACACACACACACATCACAGCCCAGACACTGAGTCGTATATATATGTGCAAACACACACACACACACACACACACACCACAGCCCAGACACTGAGACTTATATATATGCAAACACACACAAAGCCCAGACACTGAGAATTATATATATGCACACACACACACACTCTCACACACACACACACACCACAGTCCAGACACTGAGACTGATATATATGCGCACACACACACACACCACAGCCCAGACACTGAGACTTAAATATATGCACACACACACACCACAGCCCAGACCCTGAGACTTATATATCTGCACACACACGCACCACAGCCCAGACACAGAGACTTATATATATACACACACACACATACACACACACACCACAGCCCAGACACTGTAACTTATATATATGCACACACACACCACAGCCCAGACACTGAGTCATACACACACACACACACACACACACACACACCACAGCCCGGACACTTGAGACTTATATATATGAACACACACACACATATACACACACACACCACAGCCCAGACACTGAGACTTATTTATATGCACACCAACACACACACACACACACACACACACACACACACAAACCACAGCCCGGACGCTTGAGACGTATATATATGAACACACACGCACACACATACACACACACATCACAGCCCAGACACTGAGACTTATATATATGCACACACACAGACACCACAGCCCAGACACTGAGACTTATTTATATGCACACACACACACACACACACAAACACACAGCAGACACTGAGACTTAAATATATGAACACACACGCAGACACACAAAAACACACACACACACACACACTCACCAAAGCCCAGACACTGAGACTTATATATGCACAGACACACACCACAGCCCTGACACTGAGACTTACATATATGCAAACACACACACTCACCACAGCCCAGACCCTGAGACTTATATATATGCACACACACGCACCACAGCCCAGACACTGAGCCTTATATGTATGCACAAACACACACACACACACCACAGCCCAGACACTGAGCCTTATATATATGCACACACACACACCACAGCCCAGACCCTGAGACTTATATATATGCACACACACACACACCACTGCCCAGACACTGAGACTTATATATGTACACACACACACACACAAACCACAGCCCAGACACTGAGACTTATATATATGCACACACACACACACACACACACACACACACACACACACACACACACACACACACACACACACACACACACACACACACACACCACAGCCCGGACGCTTGAGACTTATATATATGAACACACACGCACACACATACACACACATCACAGCCCGGACGCTTGAGACTTATATATATGAACACACACACACACACACACACACACACACACCACAGCCCAGACACTGAGACTTATATATATGCACAGACACACACCACAGCCCAGACACTGAGACTTATATATATGCAAACACACACACACACACACACACACACACACTCACACAGTCACCACTGCCCAGAAACTGAGACTTATATATATGCACACACACACACCACAGCCCAGAGACTGAAACTTATATCTATGCACACACACACACACACACACGCACACACACACACACACACACACCACAGCCAAGTCACTGAGACTTATATATATATGCACACACACACACACACACACACACACACACACCACAGCCCAGAGACTGAGACTTATATATATGCACACACACACACACACACACAAACACACACACACACACACACCACGGCCAAGTCACTGAGACTTATATATATATGCACACACACACACACACACACACACACACCACAGCCCAGACACTGAGACTTATATATATGCACACACACACACACAGCAAAGCCCAGACACTGAGACGTATATATATGCACACTCACAGACACACTCACACACGCACACACACACACCACAACCCAGGCACTGAGACTTATATATATGGACACACACACACACACTCACACACACACAAACACACACACAATCCACAGCAGAGACACTGAGACTTATATATATGCACAAACACACACACACACACACACATACACCACAGCAAAGAGACTGAGACTTATATATATGCACACACACACACACACACACACACACACACACACACCACAGCCAAGACACTGAGACTTGTATCTGTGCACACACACACACACACACAAATATACACACACACCACAACCCAGACACTGAGACTTATATATATGCAAACACACACACACACACACACACACACACACACACACACACACACACACACACACACACACACCACAGCCCAGACACTGAGACTTATATATATGCACACATAAACACACACGCACACACACACACACACACACCACAGCCAAGACACTGAGACTTATATATATGCACACACAAACACAAACACACACACACAAATCACAGCCCAGACACTGAGACTTATATATATGCACACACACACACATACACACACACAGCACAGCCCAGACACTGAGACTGATTTATATGCACACACACACACACACACACCACAGCCCAGACACTGAGACGTATATATATGCACACACAAACACACATACACACACACACACCACAGCCCAGACACTGAGACTTATATATATGTGCACACACACACACACACACACACACACACCACAGCCCAGACACTGAGACTGATATATATGCACACACACACACACTCACACACACACACAAACACACACCACCGCCCAGACACTGACGCTTATATATATGTAAACACACACAAAGCCCAGACACTGAGAATTATATATATGCGCACACACACACACACACACACTCCACAGCCCAGACACTGAGACTTATATATACACACACACACACACACAGCACAGCCCAGACACTGAGACTTATATATATGCACACACAGACACACCACAGCCCAGACACTGAGAATTATATATATGCACACACTCACACACACACCACAGCCCAGACACTGAGAATTATATATCTATGCGCGCAGACACACATGTACACACACACACCACAACCCAGACACTGAGACACATATGTACGTACACACACACACACACACAGCACAGCCCAGACACTGAGACTTATATATATGGACACAAACACACACACGCACACACACACACACACACACACCACAGCCCAGAC
>NW_027141093.1:6867345-6869845 GCF_036365525.1 Heterodontus francisci
ACACACACACACACACACACACACACACACCACAGCCCAGACACTGAGACTGATATATATGCACACACACACACACTCACACACACACACAAACACACACCACAGCCCAGACACTGACGCTTATATATATGTAAACACACACAAAGCCCAGACACTGAGAATTATATATATGCGCACACACACACACACACACTCCACAGCCCAGACACTGAGACTTATATATACACACACACACACACAGCACAGCCCAGACACTGAGACTTATATATATGCACACACAGACACACCACAGCCCAGACACTGAGAATTATATATATGCGCACACTCACACACACACCACAGCCCAGACACTGAGACTTATATATCTATGCGCGCAGACACACATATACACACACACACCACAACCCAGACACTGAGACACATATGTACGTACACACACACACACACACAGCACAGCCCAGACACTGAGACTTATATATATGGACACAAACACACACACGCACACACACACACACACACACACCACAGCCCAGACACTGAGACTTATATGTCTGCACAGACACACACACACACTCTCACACACACACACACACACACAATCCACAGCCCAGACACTGAGACGTATATATATGTACACAAACACAGACACACACATACACACACACACACCACAGCCCAGACACTGAGACTTATATATATGTGCACACACACACACACACACACACACACACACACCACAGCCCAGACACTGAGACTGATATATATGCACACACACACACACTCACACACACACACAAACACACACCACAGCCCAGACACTGACGCTTATATATATGTAAACACACACAAAGCCCAGACACTGAGAATTATATATATGCGCACACACACACACACACACTCCACAGCCCAGACACTGAGACTTATATATACACACACACACACACAGCACAGCCCAGACACTGAGACTTATATATATGCACACACAGACACACCACAGCCCAGACACTGAGAATTATATATATGCGCACACTCACACACACACCACAGCCCAGACACTGAGACTTATATATCTATGCGCGCAGACACACATATACACACACACACCACAACCCAGACACTGAGACACATATGTACGTACACACACACACACACACAGCACAGCCCAGACACTGAGACTTATATATATGGACACAAACACACACACGCACACACACACACACACACACACCACAGCCCAGACACTGAGACTTATATGTCTGCACAGACACACACACACACTCTCACACACACACACACACACACAATCCACAGCCCAGACACTGAGACGTATATATATGTACACAAACACAGACACACACATACACACACACACACCACAGCCCAGACACTGAGACTTATATATATGCACACACAAACACACATACACACACACACCACAGCCCAGACACTGAGACTTATATATATGGACACAAACAAACACACGCACACACACACACACACACACCACAGCCCAGACACTGAGACTTATATATATGCACACACACACACACACATATCACAGCCCAGACACTGAGACTTGTATATATGCACACACACACACATACACACACACAGCACAGCCCAGTCACTGAGACTTATTTATATGCACACACACACGCACACACACACACACCACAGCCCAGACACTGAGACGTATATATATGCACACACAAACACACATACACACACTCACACACCGCAGCCCAGACACTGAGACTTATAGATATGCACACACACACACACACACTCACACACACACACACCACAGCCCAGACACTGAGACTTATATATTTGCACACACACACACACACTCACACATACACACACCACAGCCCAAACAATGAGACTTTTATATATGCACACACACACACACACACAAATACAAACACACACACACACCACAGCCCAGACACTGAGTCGTATATATATGTGCAAACACACACACACACACACACACACACACACACACACACACACACACACACACACACACACACACACACACACACACCACAGTCCAGACACTGAGACTGATATATATGCGCACACACACACACACCACAGCCCAGACACTGAGACTTATATATATGCACACACACACACCACAGCCCAGACCCTGAGACTTATATATCTGCACACACACGCACCACAGCCCAGACACAGAAACTTATATATATACACACACACACATACACAACACACCACAGCCCAGACACTGTAACTTATATATATGCACACACACACCACAGCCCAGACACTGAGTCATATATACACACACACACACACACACACACACCACAGCCCGGACACTTGAGACTTATATATATGAACACACACACACATATACACACACACACCACAGCCCAGACACTGAGACTTATTTATATGCACACCAACACACGCACACACACACACAAACCACAGCCCGGACGCTTGAGACGTATATATATGAATACACACG
>NW_027141093.1:6927345-6929845 GCF_036365525.1 Heterodontus francisci
ACACACACACACACACAATCCACAGCCCAGACACTGAGACTGATATATATGCACACACAAACACACATACACACACACACCACAGCCCAGACACTGAGACTTATATATATGCACACAAACACACACATACACACACACACAGCACAGCCCAGACACTGAGAAATATATATATGCACACACACACACACACACTCACACACACACAAACCACTGCCCAGACACTGAGACTTATATATATGCGCACACACACATACTCCACAGCCCAGACACTGAGACTTCTATATATGCACACACACACACACACACACACACACACATACACACACACACACTCACCACACCCCAGAAACTGAGGCTTATATATATGCACAAACACACACCCACACACACACAACACAGCCCAGACACTGAGAATTATATATATGCACACACACACACACACAACACAGCCCAGACACTGAGTCTTATATAGATACACACACACACGCACACACACACACAACCATAGCCCAGAAATTGAGACTTGTATATATGCACACACACACACACAAATATACACACACACACCACAACCCAGACACTGAGACTTATATGTACGCACACACACACACTCACACACACACACACACACACACACACAGCACAGCCCAGACTCTGAGACTTATATATATGCACACTCACAGACACACTCACACACGCGCACACACACACCACAGCCCAGACACTGAGACTTATATATATGCACACACAAACACACATACACACACACACCACATCCCAGACACTGAGACTTATTTATATGCACACACACACACACACACACACACACACACACACACACACAGCACAGCCCAGACACTGAGACGTATATATATGCACACACAAACACACATACACACACACACACCACAGCCCAGACACTGAGACTTATATATATGCACACACTCACACACACACACACCACAGCCCAGACACTGAGTCTTATATATTTGCACACACACACACAGACACACACACACACACACACACACACACACACACACACACACACCACAGGCCAGACACTGAGACTTGTATATATGCACACACACACCACAGCCCAGACACTGAGACTTATATATTTGCACACACACACACACACACACACACACACACACACACACACACACACACACACACACACACACACACACACACACACACACACACCACAGGCCAGACACTGAGACTTGTATATATGCACACACACACACATACACACACACAGCACAGCCCAGTCACTGAGACTTGTATATATGCACACACACACACACACACACGCACACACACACACACACACCACAGCCCACAAACTGAGACGTATATATATGCACACACAAACACACATACACACACCACAGCCCAGACACTGAGAATTATAGATATGCACACACACACACTCACACATACACACACCACAGCCCAAACAATGAGTCTTTTATATATGCACACACACACACACTAATACAAACACACACACACATCACAGCCCAGACACTGAGACTTATATGTACGCACACACACACACTCACACACACACACACACAGCACAGCCCAGACTCTGAGACTTATATATATGCACACTCACAGACACACTCACACACGCGCACACACACACCACAGCCCAGACACTGAGACTTATATATATGCACACACAAACACACATACACACACACACCACATCCCAGACACTGAGACTTATTTATATGCACACACACACACACACACACACACACACACAGCACAGCCCAGACACTGAGACGTATATATATGCACACACAAACACACATACACACACACACACCACAGCCCAGACACTGAGACTTATATATATGCACACACTCACACACACACACACCACAGCCCAGACACTGAGTCTTATATATTTGCACACACACACACAGACACACACACACAGACACACACACACACACACACACACACACACACACACACACACACACACCACAGGCCAGACACTGAGACTTGTATATATGCACACACACACACACACACACACCACAGCCCAGACACTGAGACTTATATATTTGCGCACACACACACACACACACACACACACACACACACACACACACACACACACACACACACCACAGGCCAGACACTGAGACTTGTATATATGCACACACACACACATACACACACACAGCACAGCCCAGTCACTGAGACTTGTATATATGCACACACACACACACACACACGCACACACACACACACACACCACAGCCCACAAACTGAGACGTATATATATGCACACACAAACACACATACACACACCACAGCCCAGACACTGAGAATTATAGATATGCACACACACACACTCACACATACACACACCACAGCCCAAACAATGAGTCTTTTATATATGCACACACACACACACTAATACAAACACACACACACATCACAGCCCAGACACTGAGTCTTTTATATATGTGCA
>NW_027141093.1:6992345-6997345 GCF_036365525.1 Heterodontus francisci
CTTATATTTATGCACAAACGCGCACACACAGACACACAGACACACACACACACACACACACCACAGACACTCAGACTTATATATATGAACACACGCCGTACACGCACACACACACACACCACAGCCCAGACAAGGAGACTTATATATATGCACACACACACACACACACACACACACACACACACCACAGCCCAGACAAGGAGACTTATATATATGCACACACACACACTCACACACACTCACACACACACTCACACACTCACACACACCAAAGCCCAGACACTGAGACTTATACATTTGCGCACACACACACACACACCACGGCCCAGACACTTGAGACTTGTATACATGCACACACACACACACACACCCACACACACACACACACCACAGCCCAGACACTGAGACCTATATATATGCAGGCACACACACACACACACACACACACACACACACACACCACGGCTTAGACACTTGAGACTTGTATATATGCACACACATCACACACACACCACAGCCCAGACACTGAGACTTATATATATGCACACACACACACACACACACCACAGCACAGACACTGAGACTTATATATATGCACACACATACACACACACACACACACACCACAGCCCAGACACTGAGACTTAAATATATGCACACACACACACACACACACACACACACAGACACCACAGCACAGACACTGAGACTTATATAGATGCGCACACACACACCACAGCACAGACACTGAGACTTATATAAATGCAGACACACACACAAATACACACACACACACCACAGCCCAGAGACTGAGACTTATATATATGCACAGACACACACACCACAGACACTGAGACTTATATATATGCACACACACGCACACACACACACACAGACCACAACCCAGAGACTGAGACTGATATATATGAACACACAGACACACACACACACCACAGCCCAGACACTGTGACTTATATATACACACACACACACACACACACACACACACACACACACACACACACACATACCACAGCCCAGACACTGAGAATTATATATAGGCACACACACACAAACACCAGAGGCCAGACACTGAGAGTTCAATATGTGCACACACACACACACACACACACGCACATCACAGCCCAGAGAGTGAGAATTATATATGTGCAGACACACACACACACACACACACGACAGCCCAGACACTGAGACTTATATATATGCACACACACACAAACACACACACACACACACACACCACAACCCAGAGACTGAGACTGATATATATGAACACACACACACACACACACACACACACGACAGCCCAGACACTGAGACTTATATATAAGCACACACACACACACACACACACACACACACACACACACACACCACTCCAGACACTGAGACTTATATATATGCACACACACACACACACACACACACACCACAGCACAGACACTGAGACTTATATATATGCACACACACGCACACAGACACCACAGCACAGACACTGAGACGTATATATATGCACATACACAAACACACACACCACAGCCCAGACACGGAGACTTATATATATGCACACACACACACACACACACACACACAAACACACACACCACAGCCCAGTCAATGAGACTTATATATATGCACACACACACACACACACACACACACACACTCACTCACATACCACAGCCCAGACACTGAGACTTATATAGTTGCACACACACACACACACCACGGCCCAGACACTGAGACTTATATATATGCTCAGACACACACACACACACACACACACAAACACACACGCACACCACAGCCCAGACTCTGAGACTTATCTATATGCACACAGACACACATCACAGCCCAGACACTGAGACTTATATATATGCACACACACACACACACAAACACACACACACACCACAGCCCAGACACTGAGACTTATATATATGCACACACACACACACACACACACACACACACACACCACAGCCCAGACACTGAGACTTAAATATATGCACACACACACACACACACACACACACACACACACCACTGACACTGAGACTTATATATATGCACACACACACACACACACACAAACACACACACACACCACAGCCCAGACACTGAGACTTATATATATGCACACACACACACACACACACACACACACACCACAGCCCAGACACTGAGACTTAAATATATGCGCACACACACACACACACACCGCAGCCCAGACACTGAGACGTATATATATGCACACACACACACACACACACACTCTCCACTCCAGACACTGAGACTTATATATATATGCACGTACACACACACACACGTACACACCACAGCACAGACACTGAGAATTATATATATGCACACACACACCACAGCACAGACACTGAGACTTATATATATGCACACACACAAACACACACACCACAGCCCAGACACAGACTTATATATATGTACTCACACACACACACACGTTCACACACCACAGCACAGACACTGAGACTTAAATATATGCACACACACACACACACACCACAGCTGCCCAGACACTGAGACTTATATATATGCACACACACACACACACAAACCACAGCCCAGACAATGAGACTTGTATATATGCACACACACATCACACACACACACCACAGCCCAGACACTGAGACTTATATATATGCACACAGACACACATCACAGCCCAGACACTGAGACTTATATATATGTGCGCAAACACACACACACAAACACACACACACACCACAGCCCAGACACTGAGACTTATATGTATGCACAGACACAAACACACACACCACAGCCCAGACACTGAGACTTATATATATGCACACACACACACACACACACACACACACACACACACACACACACACACACACACACACACACACACCAGAGCCCAGACACTGAGAATTATATATATGCACACACGCACACACACACACCACAGCCCAGACACTGAGACTTATATATATGCACACACACACAGACACACACACACACACACATTCACAAACCACAGCACCGACATTGAGACTTATATATATGCACACACACACACACACCACAGCACAGACACTGAGACATATATATGTGCACACACACACACACACACCACAGCCAAGACACTGAGACGAACATATATGCACAAACACGCACACCACAGCACAGACACTGAGACTTGTATATATGCACACACACACACACACAGAACACAGCCCAGACAATGAGACTTATATTTATGCACAAACGCACACACACACACACACACACACACACACACACACACACACCGCAGCTTCCCAGACACTGAGACTTATATATATGCGCACACACACACACACACACCACAGCCAGACAATGAGACTTATATTTATGCACAAACGCGCACACACAGACACACACACACACACACACACACACACACACACACCACAGACACTCAGACTTATATATATGAACACACACCGTACACGCACACACACACACACACACACACCACAGCCCAGACAAGGAGACTTATATATATGCACACACACACACACACACACACACACACACACACACACACACACACCACAGCCCAGACAAGGAGACTTATATATATGCACACACACACACTCACACACACTCACACACACACTCACACACTCACACACACCAAAGCCCAGACACTGAGACTTATACATTTGCGCACACACACACACACACACACCACGGCCCAGACACTTGAGACTTGTATACATGCACACACACACACACACACACACACACACACACCACAGCCCAGACACTGAGACCTATATATATGCAGACACACACACACACACACACACACCACGGCTTAGACACTTGAGACTTGTATATATGCACACACATCACACACACACCACAGCCCAGACACTGAGACTTATATATATGCACACACACACACACACACACCACAGCACAGACACTGAGACTTATATATATGCACACACATACACACACACACACACACACCACAGCCCAGACACTGAGACTTAAATATATGCACACACACACACACACACACACACACACACACACACACACACAGACACCACAGCACAGACACTGAGACTTATATAGATGCGCACACACACACCACAGCACAGACACTGAGACTTATATAAATGCAGACACACACACAAATACACATACACACACCACAGCCCAGAGACTGAGACTTATATATATGCACAGACACAGACACCACAGACACTGAGACTTATATATATGCACACACACGCACACACACACACACAGACCACAACCCAGAGACTGAGACTGATATATATGAACACACAGACACACACACACACCACAGCCCAGACACTGTGACTTATATATATACACACACACACACACACACACACACACACACACACACACACACACACACACACACATACCACAGCCCAGACACTGAGAATTATATATAGGCACACACACACAAACACCAGAGGCCAGACACTGAGAGTTCAATATGTGCACACACACACACACACACACACGCACATCACAGCCCAGAGAGTGAGAATTATATATGTGCAGACACACACACACACACACACACGACAGCCCAGACACTGAGACTTATATATATGCACACACACACAAACACACACACACACACACACACACACCACAACCCAGAGACTGAGACTGATATATATGAACACACACACACACACACACACACACACACACGACAGCCCAGACACTGAGACTTATATATAAGCACACACACACACACACACACACACACACACACACACACACACACACACACCACTCCAGACACTGATACTTATATATATGCACACACACACACACACACACACACACACACCACAGCACAGACACTGAGACTTATATATATGCACACACACGCACACAGACACCACAGCACAGACACTGAGACGTATATATATGCACAT
>NW_027141093.1:7039845-7044845 GCF_036365525.1 Heterodontus francisci
ATATATGCACACACACACACAAACACAAACAACAGCCCAGACTCTGAGACCTATCTGTGTGCACACACACACACGCCACAGCCCAGACACTGAGTCTTGTATATATGCGCGCACACACACAGACACACACACACCAACACACAACAGCACAGACACTGAGACTTATATATATGCACACACACACACACACACACACACACATACACACACCACAGCCACTGAGACTTATATATATGCACACACACACACACACACCACAGCACAGACACTGAGACTTATATATATGCACACACACACAAACACACACACACACACACTCCACAGACACTGAGACTTATATATGTGCACACACACACACACACACACACACACACACCACAGACACTGAGACTGATATATATGCTCACACAAGCACACACACACACACCACAGCACAGACACTGTGAGTTATTTGTATGCACACACACACACACACACACACACCACAGACCAGACCCTGAGACTTATACATATGTGCACACACACACACACACTCACACCACAGCCCAAACACTCAGACTTATATATATATGCACAAACACACGCACACACACACACAACAGCACAGACACTGAGACTTACATATATGCACACACACACACACACTCACACCACAGCCCAAACACTCAGACTTATATATATGCACACACACACACACCACAGCACAGACACTGAGACTTATATATATGCACACACACACACACAGACACACACACACACACACACACACACAGACACACACACCCACCACAGCACAGACACTGAAACTTATATATATGCACACAGACGCACACACACACCACAGCACAGATACTGAGACTTATATATATGCACACACACACGCACACCACAGCCCAGGTACTGAGAATTATATGTATGCACACACACACACACACACACACACACACACACACACACAACAGCACAGACACTGAGACTTACATATATGCAAACACACGCACACACACACACCAGAGCACAGACACTGAGACTTATATATATGCACACACACGCACGCACACACACACACACACACAGCAGCCCAGATACTGAGACTTATATATATGCACACACACACACACCACAGCACAGACACTGAGACTTATATATATGCACACACACACACACACACACCACAGCCCAGACACTGAGACTTATATATGTGCATACACACACACACACACAGGACAGCCCAGACACTGAGACTTATATATGTGCACACACACACACACACACACACCACAGCACATACACTGAGACTTATATATATGCACACAGATACACACACATATACACTCAACACAGCCCAGACACTGAGACTTATATATATGCACACACACAAACACATACAACAGCACAGACACTGAGACTTATATATATATGCACACACACACCAACACACATACACCACAGCCCTGACACTGAGACTTATATATATGCACACACACACACACACCACAGCACAGACACTGAGACTTATATATATGCACACACACACACACATACACCACAGCACAGACACTGAGACTTATATATATGCACACACAAGCACACACACACACACCACAGCACAGACACTGAGACTTACATATATGCACACACGCACACACACACACCACAGCCAATACACTGAGATCTATATATATGCCCACACACACACACCACAGCCCAGACACTGAAACTGATATATGTGCATACACACACACACACACAGGACAGCCCAGACACTGAGACTTATATATGTGCACACACACACACACACCACAGCCCAGACGCTGAGACTTATATATGTGCACACACACACACACACACAGAAACACACACCACAGCTTGGACACTGAGACTTATATGTATGCACACACACACACACACACACAGCAGCACAGACACTGAGACTTATATATGTGCACACACACACACACACACACACACACACCACAGCCCAGACACTGAGACTTATATATATGCACACACGCACACACTCTCACACACAGCAAGGCACAGACACTGAGACTTATATATATGCACACACGCACACACACACACCGCAGCCAATACACTGAGACCTATATATATGCACACACACACACACACCAGAGCCCAGACACTGAAACTGATATATGTGCATACACACACACACACACAGGACAGCCCAGACACTGAGACTTATATATGTGCACACACACACACACACCACAGCCCAGACACTGAGACTTATATATGTGCACACACACACACACACACAGAAACACACACCACAGCTTGGACACTGAGTCTTATATGTATGCACACACACACACACACACACAGCAGCACAGACACTGAGACTTATATATGTGCACACACACACACACACACACACACACCACAGCCCAGACACTGAGACTTATATATATGCACACACGCACACACTCTCACACACAGCAAGGCACAGACACTGAGACTTATATATATGCACACACGCACACACACACACCGCAGCCAATACACTGAGACCTATATATATGCACACACACACACACACCAGAGCCCAGACACTGAAACTGATATATGTGCATACACACACACACACACAGGACAGCCCAGACACTGAGACTTATATATGTGCACACACACACTCACACCACAGCCCAGACACTGAGACTTATATATGTGCACACACACACACACACAGAAACACACACCACAGCTTGGACACTGAGTCTTATATGTATGCACACACACACACACACACACATCACAGCGCAGGCACTGAGACTTATATGTACGCACACACAAACACACACACACACACACACACACACACACACACACAGTATGCAGCCCAGAAACTGAGACTTGTATATATACACACACACACACACACCACAGCCCAGACACTGAGAATTAATTATGTGCACACACACACACACACACACACACGCACATCACAGCCCAGAAACTGAGACTTGTATATATACACACAAACACACCACAGCCCAGACACTGAGAATAATATTTCTGCACACACACACACACACACACACACACACACACACACAGACAGACACAGACACAGACACAGACACACATACACAGACACACACACACGCGCATCACAGCCCAGACACTGAAAATTACATATGTGCACACACGCACACACACACATACAGACACACACAACACAGCCCAGACACTGAGACTTACATTTATGCACACAAACACATGCACACACACACGCTCCACAGCCCAGACACTGAGAATTATATATGTGCACACACACACACACACACACCACAGCCCAGACACTGAGACTTATATATGTGCACACATACAGACCACAGCCCAGACACTGAGTCTTATATATCTGCACACACACACACACACACACACACACACACACCACAGCCCAGACACTGAGACATATATATGCGCACACACACACACACACACACACCACTGCCCAGTACTGAGACTGAAATACATGCACACACACACACACACGCACACCACTGCACAGACACTGAGACTTATATATATGCACACACACGCACACGCACACCACAGCACAGACACTGAGACTTATATACATGCGCACACACACACACACCACAGCCCAGACACTGAGAGTTATATATATGCACACACACACACAGACACACACACATCGCAGCACAGACACTGAGAATTATATATATGCACACACAAACACACATTCGCACCACAGCACAGACACTGAGACTTATATATGTGCACACACACAACACAGACACTGAGACTTATATATATGCAACACATAAACACACACACCACAGCACAGACACTGAGACTTATATATATGCACACACACGCACACACACACACACAGAGCAAGGCACAGACACTGAGACTTATATATATGCACACACATAAACACACACACCACAACCAAGCCACTGAGACCTAAATATATGCACACACACACACACACAAAATACAGCCCAGACTCTGAGACTTATATATATAGACACACAGACACACGCACACACACACACACACACACACAACACAGACACTGAGACTTATATAAATGCACACACACGCACACACACACGCACACCACGGCACAGACACTGAGACTTATATACACGCACACACACACACACACACACCACAGCCCAGACACTGAGACTTATATATATGCACACACACACACACACACACACACACCACAGCACGGACACTGAGACTTATATATATGCACACACACATACACACAGACACACCACAGCACGGAGACTGAGACTTATATAAACGCACACACAGACCACAGCACAGACACTGAGACTTATATCTATGCACACACACACACACACACGCACACACACACACAAAATACAGCCCAGACACTGAGACTTATATATATGCACACACACAAACACACACACCACAGCACAGACACTGACACTAATATATATGCACGCACACGCACACCACAGCACAGACACTGAGACTTATATATATGCTCAAAAAACACACGTCACTGCACGGACACTGAGACTTATATATATGCACACACACCACAGCACAGACACTGAGACTTATATATATGCACACACACACACACACACACACACACCACAGCCCAGACACTGAGACTTACATATATGCACACACACACACACACACACACACACACACAACAGCACGGACACTGAGACTTATATAAACGCACACACACACCACAGCACAGACACTGAGACTTATATATATGCACACACACACACACACACACACACACACACCACAGCCCAGACACTGAGACTTACATATATGCACACACACACACGCACACACACACACGCAAACACCACAGATACTGAGACGTATATATATGCACACACACACACACTAACACACACACCACATCACAGACAGAGACTTATATATGTAAACACACACGCACAAACACACACACACCACAGCCAGGACACTGAGACCTA